>NC_080054.1:7574857-7609857 GCF_026212465.1 Amaranthus tricolor
TATATATTATATATATATATATATATATATTATATATATATATATATACTATATCATATATATACATATATATATATATATATATATATATATATATATCTATATATATATATATATATATAATAATATATATATATACTTATATATATATATAATATATATATATATATATATATATATATATACTATATATAAATATATATCATATACTATATATATATATATACATATATATATATAATATACTATATATCATATATATATATATATATATATATATATATAATATATAAATATATATAATATCATATATATATATATATACTAATATATATATAAATATATAAATATATACATATATAATATATATATATATATATATATATAATATATATATATACATATATATATATACATATATATATATATATATATATATATATATATATATATATATATATATATATATATATATATATATATATATATATATATATATATATATATATATATATATATATATATATATATATATGTATATATATTATATATATATCTAAATATATATATATATATATGTATTATATATAATATATATATATATATATATATATATATATATCTATATATATATATATATATATATATATATATATATATATATATATCTATATATATATATATATATATATATATATTATATATATATATATATATATATATATATTATATATATATATATATATATATATATATATATATATACATATATATATACATATATATATATATATATATATATATATATATATATATATATATATATATATATATATATATATGGAGAGAGAGAGAGAGAGAGAGAGAGAGGAGAGAGAGAGAGAGGAGAGAGAGAGAGAGAGAGAGAGAGAGGAAGAATTTGTGATATGTGATATGTGTCTAATTTATAGACATTACAACAAAATTTTAATGCTCTATTTCTTTTTTAATTCTGCCAAAATTATTAGCATATAATAAAGGATCTTTTGTAATATTTGATAGCATATAATAAATGATCTTTCTGTATATATAATTAGTTTGATTTATTTATAATCAAATATTTTAATCACTCTTTAGTACGACGTTAATTAAGAGAAACAATGTTTTTCATTTTCTGAAATTTATTTTCTGTTTCATTTGATTTGTTACATTTAGAATTTTTCGGATAAGAAAGAGAAACATTGCGAAATTTGTGATAAATAATAGACGTTTTATAATGAATTTTGAGCTTTTAAATATTTAAATGTATGAACGAACAAATGTTGTAAATCGAGTTGTTAACTTAATATTTAGTTATTATATATTGATCTTATATCAAAATATTTATTATACTCGATTTGTTTTACTATTATATTTCATATTTTTATTTGATTTATTTCTTTCATATGTTTTAGAAAATTTGCAATTATTGATAACAAGTATAGATAACTTTTGCGATGCACGAAGTGGTTAGGATAAAAGTTTATATAAATTTAAATTTTGAATAGAAATGCAATTACATATTATCAGTACAAAATTATAATATTAATTTCTTATAAACTAGATAAATAATTTAGAACCTATAGTGTTTTTAATTTTAAAATTATTACTTTTAACAAAAATTTAGTTTATTTTGCAACAATGTTATCATAAATATTCTTAGTTATTCTCCAAATAGTTTTTGACTATTATGTATAAATTTACATAATTATTAACAAAACTTTTTGATTTACAAAAATCCGAAAGACGAAAAAGAAGAATTCATTTTATTTTGGTGTTTAATTTTTTAAGGGATAATGTTAAAGAGAAAATAATTTCTAAAGTTCTTACATAAATTTAATACATAAGGGTGTGTGTAAAAGAAATCAAAAGGATTCTCTACATAACATAATTATTAATTTATCAAATAGAGTTATTGCATAATTAGTGTTATTAATATTTCTATAATTGTTTCTACATAATGAAATGAAATATATACTATAAGTTACGGGTTTTTTAAATGAAATTGTATAAATAATTTAATTAATATTTAATTTACTGATTTATGTAGTTTTTCAACTACACGCACGAAGTGATTTGTATAAAAAGTTTATACAAATCTAAATTTTAAATAGAGATGCAATTACATATCATCAGTATAATATTATAATATTAATTTCTTATAAAATATATTGATAATTTTAGAAGATATAGTGCTTTTAATTAAAAAAAGGAAAATTCAACATAGTAGTATCTAGTTTTCATGAAATGCCAGTGGTAGCACTTTTTTAAGAAAATTCCACATGGTAGCATCCAGTTTATGCATAAACTAATTGCAGTAGAATTTTCCGTTAAGTTCTTGTTAAATTCCGTTTAATCCATCATTTTGTAAGTTTTTATCACATGATAGCATCCAGTATTATTTTAATTCACAATTTTAACGTTTAATTCACCAATTTAATATTTAATTCACTATTTAATTTATTAACGCCCATAAATGTTGTAATAATTCTGTTTTCATTCAAATTGTTGGCATTATAAAGTTCAAAAGGTAAGTAGCCAAGCACTAATACCAATACATATTTACTTCAAGTAAAATTAAAAATAGTTCTAATAATAATAATAAAATGATGCATAAGTGGATACAACAAAAGGCTAAGGTTTTGTTAGAGGTTATAAACACTGGTTCCCCATCGTCTCCATCAACACCAAATCCTACTTGTCATCTTCCTGTTTGTTAACGACGTTAATCATTAGCTTTTTGTAATATTGGTTTTTACATTTTTTTTCATAAAGTGTAAAAAAAAGATAAATTAACAGGTAACTTTTTGTAGCAAATCTTTTTTAGTAGGAAAATACTTACTTTTATTATTAGAATTATCTCTAATTTTGCTTGAAGTAAATATGTATTAGTATTAGTGCTTGGTTACTTACCATTTGAACTTTATAATGCCAACAATTTGAATGAAAACAAAATTATTACAACATTTATGGGCGTTAATGAATTAAACGGTGAATTAAACATTAAATTGGTGAATTAAATGCTAAAATTGTGAATTAAACAAAAACTGGATGCCACCATATGGAAAAACTTATAAAATAATAAATTTAACGGAATTTAACAAGAATTTAATGGAAAATGCTACGGCAATTAGTTTATGCATAACCTGGATGCTACCATGTGGAAAATTTTCTTAAAAAAGTGCTACCACTAGCATTTCATGAAAACTGGATGCTACTATGTGGAATTTCCCATAAAAAAATCCTATTGTTAAGGAAAATATAGGTAATTTTTCAACTATGTTATCATAATAATTCTTAATCATTCTCAAAACAATTTTGGATTATTATATATCAAATTACATAATAATAAAATACTTTTTGTTTTGGGAAAACTCGGAAGTAGAAAAAGAATAATTCATATTATTTTGGTGTTTATTTTTTTAGGCTTGATCTTACAGAGAAAATAAATTTTAAAGTTTAGATATATAAATATGAAAAGGTGTAAATGCAAAACAAATTGTTTCATTATATTAGGTAATGTATATTGCATGATAAACATAATTGGAAAAAAGATTGAAAGAATTCAATAGTTTTGTAATAGAGTGAACTTAAAAAAAATGCAACTCTATAAAAATAAATTAAAAAATAATTTATTATATAAAGTTAATCCATAAGGGTGTGTATAAAAAAATCAAAGGGATTCCTTACCATAGCATAATTATTAATTTTTGAAATAAAGTTATTCAGAGTCTTATTAGTATTTGGATAATTATTTTTGGATAATGAAATATGATATATACTACAAATTACTGTTTTTTTAAATGAAATTGTATAAATAATTTTAATCAATGTTTAATTTTCTTTTTTAAGTAGTTTTTCAAAATTAGACGATGAAGATGTTGCTCTAGTTATCGTAATCACGAACCCTAATTTCGTTGTTGAAAACAAGAGTGTAAATAATAATTATATGCCAATTTTAGAAAAAAATCTTTTATATATATATATATATATATATATATATATATATATATATATATATATATATATATATATATATATATATATATATATATATATATATATATATATATATATATGTATGAAGAACAAGATGTGATATGTGTCGAGTTTATAGACATTAAAACAAAATATTCATGCTCTATTTCTTTTCTAATTCTGCAAAACTTATTGTAGAGGTGTTCATTCGGTTGATCGGGTCGGTTTCGGACGGGTGTTATTCGGTTCGGTTGCATTTCGGATCGGTTAGAAATCGGTTATTCAAGCTATCGGGTTAGCATCAGTTCGGTGTCGGTTGAAGTTCGTATCGAGTGTCAATCGGTCTCGGATTGTCATCGATTACTAATTGGTTCGGTTTTTTCGAGAACAGATCGGGTTCGAGCTTTATTTTTCGAGTAAATATCGGTTACGGATAACTATTGATCGGGTCAATATCGAAATAAGTTAATAGTCAGGTTTTTATATGATGTATGCTCATTTACTTATAAAAAATAATTACCGATTGTTTTATCAGATATAGCAGATAGGGGTGTCAAACAGGTCGGGTTGGGTCATTTTCAGGTTCGGTTCATATATAAATGGGTCAATAAACCCTTAACCTGAACCTGACCCATTTAATTAATGGGTCAAAATTAAAACCACGACCTGATCTGTAGCAGATCGGATCAACCTGCTAATGACCCATTTAACCTACTTTTTTTTAGGTCATTAAATTCATATATTTCAGGTCATTTGACCCATTTAACCTTAATTAAAGGCATCCTCCAAAAATAAACGTATGCCACTTAATGCAGCGAGCACACGGTATTCTCTAGTAAAAGGCGAAAGAATAGTTCACTTTGTGCTCACGGCGTGGCTGCGTAAGTTGGTATGAGATCTGTGGAAGTGATTTTAAGGATTTTTCTTTTATTAGTATCTTTCATAGCCGATGTTGGACAACTTCCTTTGTTATTGAAAGTCATCTTCAGCTGACAAATCCCTTAGCCGATGTGGGACAACTTCCTTTCTTATTGAAAGTCATCTTCAGCTGACAAATCCCTCAATACATGGTAATTGGTATTATCTTAGTTTTACGAAGTATTTGGCAAATGTTGATCCGTCTTAAATATAATAAATGGGTTAAACAGGTTTTTTTCGGCTTTAAATATTCAACCTGAACCTAACCCATTTAATAAACAGATCAGGTCGAGTTGTCCCATTTAATTAATTGGGTCAAAAATCTAAACCCAAACCCGCTAATTTCGAGTCGGTTTCAGATAAGGTTAGCAGGACGGGTCAGCTTTTGCCAGCCCTAATAGGCAGATCAATTTATTTCAATTAGTTTATATATATATATATATATATATATATATATATATATATATATATATATATATATATATATATATATATATATATATATATATATATATATATATATATATATATATATATGTATATGTATATATATATATGTATATGTATATATATATATATATATATATATGTATATATATATATATATATATATATATATATATATATATATATATATATATATGTATATATGTATATATATATATATATATATATATATGTATACATATATATATATATATATATATATATATATATATATATATATATGTATATATATATATATATATATATATATATATATATATATATATATATATATATATGTATATATATATATATATATGTATATATATATATATATATATATGTATGTATATATATATATATATGTATATATATATATATATATGTATATATATATATATATATATATATATATATATATATATATATATATATATATATATATATATATATATATATATATACATATATATATATATATATATATATATATATATATATATATATATATATATATATATATATATGTATATATATTCTGTATGCAATCTCTTTTGTATAGAACTTGTGTTCTTCCTTTTTTCGTATTATTAGAAAACTGAAATTGGACTTAATTTGCTTAAATTAGGTGAAAATTTGATTCGGATTTATAACAGTTCGATTTACAATCGGTTCGGGGTTGTATCAGTTTGGGTTAAAAACAGTTCGATCTTAATTGGTTTTAGTCAGGTTACATTCGGTTACGTGCATAATTCGGGTCGGATTTGACTCGGGTCGATCACTGTTCAGTTCGGGTAACATCGGTTAAGGTATATATGTCGGTTATAAAATTCCTATTTTTATTTGAATTATATCATTGATTTATTTCAGAAAATTTAGACAATTATTGATAACAAGTACGTATAGAAAACTAATGCAAATGCATGAAGTGGTTAGGATAAAAGTTTATATAAATATAAATTTTTAATAGAAATGCGATTACATATTATCAGTACAAAATTAAAATATTAATTTTTACAAACTAGATAAATAATTTTACAACATATAGTGCTTTTAACTTTGAAATTATAACTTTTAAGAAAAATTTAGGTGATTTTCCAACAATGTCATCATAAATCATCTTAGTCATTCTCCAAATAATTTTTGACTATTATGTATAGATTTACATGATTATTAATAATAGTTTTTGATTTGTGAAATTCCGAAAGAGTAAAAAGAAGAATTCATTTTATTTTGGTATTTAATTTTTTTAGGCTTATTGTTAAAGAGAAAATAATTTCAAAAGTTCTTTCATCAATTCATGGAAAAATGAATTCGTGAAAAAATAAATCGGGGAAAAACCTATGACTGTACCAACTTCCAGAAAAGACCTCATGATAGTCAATATGGGCCCTCACCATCCATCAATGCATGGCGTTCTCCGACTCATCGTTACTTTAGACGGTGAAGATGTTATTGACTGTGAACCAATAGTGGGTTATTTACACAGAGGTATGGAAAAAATTGCGGAAAACCGAACAATTATACAATATTTGCCTTATGTAACACGTTGGGATTATTTAGCTACTATGTTCACAGAAGCAATAACTGTAAATGGACCCGAACAATTGGGAAATATTCAAGTCCCTAAAAGGGCTAGCTATATCAGAGTAATCATGTTGGAATTAAGTCGTATAGCTTCTCATTTGTTATGGCTAGGCCCCTTTATGGCAGATATTGGTGCGCAGACCCCCTTCTTCTATATTTTCAGAGAAAGAGAGTTGATATATGATTTATTCGAAGCTGCCACCGGTATGAGAATGATGCATAATTATTTTCGTATTGGAGGAGTAGCTGCCGATCTACCTTATGGGTGGATAGATAAATGTTTAGATTTTTGTGATTATTTTTTAATAGGACTTACTGAATACCAACAACTTATTACGCGAAATCCTATTTTTTTAGAACGAGTTGAAAACATAGGCATTATTAGTGGAGAAGAAGCAATAAATTGGGGTTTATCAGGACCGATGTTACGAGCTTCCGGAATACAATGGGATCTTCGTAAAGTTGATCATTATGAGTGTTACGACCAATTTGATTGGGAAGTTCAATGGCAAAAAGAAGGAGACTCATTAGCTCGTTATTTAATCCGAATCAGTGATATAAAATATGAAAAAGTTGCAAATGTAAGTCACATTGTTTCATTATACTAGGTAATGAAAATTGCAAAATAAACATAAATAGAAAAAGATTGAGTGAATTTAATATTTATATAAAAGAATTAAGACATATACAATGCTACTATATGAATATAATAAAAAAATAATTTATTACATAAAGTTAAAACATAAGGGTGTATAAAAGAGATCAAAATGATTCTCTACCATAACATAATTATTAATTTTTCAAATAAAGCTATTGCATAATTAATGTTATTAATTTTGCTATAATTGTTTCTAATTAATGAAACGAAATATATACTATAATTTTTCAAATAAACCCTAATTTCGTTGTATATATATATATATATATATATATATATATATATATATATATATATATATATATATATATATATATATATTGTCATGGTATCACTTACCTAACTTATTTATTTAAATTATTAATGTCATTTTATCTTAATGACCTTTGACCTTCTGGATTGACCTTGACTTTTAGTCAATGGGCCTTTCTGGATTCTCCCATCTCTTCAATTCGCCCATAAACAAGTGATCCATATGAAACCCTAACTCCTTCCAGACAAATAACCTCCTATTTGACCTAACTTCCCACTCTCCACATTGTTTGGTTATCCTTCTCCCAAGGCTGGTAACTGCCCACTTTTCCCATGATCTTCAACCTCTCCTCTCTGAGGTAACTTCCTTCTTTACCATTATAAATAGAGACAACCATCAGAGAGGAAGGGGACATCAAAAAATAATCCTCTTAAGTATCCTTACTCATACTCCACTTCATTAGCCTACCAAAATTCCAGTAATATCGACCCCGGCATCCTCTTGCATTCAGTTTATAATCATCTACTCAATATTCTCATATCCACGTTCTAACTTGAGCGTCGGAGGGGTTTTCCGGGAGATCACCCCCCGGACAAGGCTAACGTGTTGTTTTACAGGAATTCAAGTCGCTTCCTTCCACGAATCTCCGCTCCTGATAATGCTTCTACTAACGGTATTTCAAGTGTTTTTTTTCCACTTCCTCGTTTCATTACAGAAACAGTTTGGCGCCGTCTGTGGGGACCTGAATAAGAAGTCATGGCTCCTAAGAAAAATCCGACTCAAACCGCCACCGTACATAGCACAGATACAGACACTTCCGCAGGTCACGCCAATAATCAAGCCGTGACTCGTCGTGATCTGGACATGCTAGCACGAAACTTCACTGCCGCTTTCTCTGAACAACTCCGCGGTGTTATAAATAATACTCCTACTCAACAACGAGTGTTAGAAGACATGGCGGACCAAATAAAAAACTTGCAGGAACGAATCGAACCCCGTCAAGAGATACCAAAGTCTCATGAATCTCAAGATGGGAACTCGAGGACTTCCCACTCCAGTAGACACAATAAGAGGAGGCGGGAGAGATCCAAGACCCTCACAAGCCTCCACAAGACGGATCCACAAGATGGCGAATCTAAAACCGCCTCTCAAGACGCCCGTACCTTCCTAGAAAGCAAGAAACAAAGGGCATCTGAAAGCGTCCAATCGCTGGTGGATAAAAGGAGGGAAGCAAGAAAGAAGGCACAAATCGCGGGTTCTAGCCGCCACATTACTATGCCGCGGAATGAGGCCGGCAAAAGTAGCCTTCCTGAAAATCTCATACCAATAATCTCTCCACTGGCTCCGGAGATACTAAATACTCCCAACAACGGGAAAATAAAGATCCCAAACATGGCGGCTTTCGATGGGACATCCTGCCCAGAGGAACACCTGATGGCCTACAAAAACCTAATGCTGCTGTATACCACTGACCCGTCATTATGGTGCAAGTTCTTCCCAACTACTCTTACGGGAGTAGCTCTGACGTGGTATACCTCCCGCCCAGGAGGAAGTATCCACAACTTTGCCCAACTGAAAGGCAAGTTCCTGGGCCACTTTGTAGCATCCAGAAGGCAGGAGAAATCGAACTTCCATTTGCTCAGCATCACGCAACTGGAAGGAGAGTCTATATCATCATACTTGAAAAAGTTTCATGAGACGGTGCTGGAAGAAACTGATTTGGAAGAGTCAGTTGCATTAAACGCCCTGATCAACGGAATGAAGGCTCAACGACTGAAGTTCCAGTTGGTCGAAAGCCAATTAAAGACATACGCGGAGGCCATGAAGCAATGCCAAAGCTATGTCACGGCCTCCGAAATATGTCAGGACCATGATCCTAAAAAATGGAGGTCGGATAAGAAGGATCTCACCGCCAATCATTCCTCAAGGAGCAGAGAGAAACAGTCAACGAGGAGGGAAAGAAACTACATGCCGCGTCGTCCAGAACCCCCGCCACGATCCAGACACGTATATGTCACTGAAGGGGAGCCCAGGACGCGAAATCTGTTAGATGGAGGCAACGATCCGCTGTTCAACCGGAACAGGAAGGATATATTCTTCGCCATCAGGGATCAATTGCCAACTCCACCTCCTACTGCCACCCCTTCTGATAGGCGCAACTATAATCTATGGTGTGATTACCACAAAGATCACAGCCACACCTTGGCAATGCCGCGAACTCAAACGTATCCTACATCAATTGGCTGATGAGGGAAAATTGTCCAGGTTCATCAACCGGAAGGACTACGATGCTGGAAGAGAAGCAGAAAGGAGGCCATGGAATCAGAGACGCAGATCCCCCAAAAGGGATGAGGCTAGGCGCGAAAGTTCCAACACTCAAGGAACTATCAACATGATTTTCGGAGGATACACTGAAGAATATCCTACCATCCGCGCTGCAAGAAATAGTGTCCACACTCTGCTGAAAGGGCCCCCGAAAACCTCTTCAAGTGGACCGATCATGAAGTTCGATGCCACGACCTCCCAAACGTTGCAACAACCTCATACTGACCCTTTGGTGGTCACCCTCAAAATTGGGCAAATGAAAGTCAAGAGGGTACTTGTAGATACCGGGAGCACGGCTGATCTCATAACAATGGAGTGCCTGAGAAAAATGAAGTTCGAAGAAAAGCACTTGCAACCCCTCGACAAACCGCTGATTGGGTTTGGGGGAAGTCAAGTCATTCCACTAGGCACGATCATTCTCCCTGTGCGGGTGAGGGAAAGGAATGAAAGCAGAACCATGCCGATACGATTCACGGTGGTGGATCTCACCTTTCCCTACAACGCTATCATGGGGCTTCCGCTCATCAACAAAATCAAAGACGCGATTTTCCCTCATCAACCCTTGCTACAATTCGAACGGGACGATGGACAAGTAGGTATCCTCAAAGGGGATCAGGTGACGGCACGCCAATGCCTCATCAACACCTTAAAACAAGGAGCTTCCATCACCCCCTCCAAAAGGGAGAGGGAAGAAGAGTCTACTGTCATGAGCATGTATCTGGAGAATCCCAACCCACACGAAAGGCCTCGCCCTGTAGAACGATATGAGGAGGTGGACATATTCGAAGGAAAACGCCTCAAAATGGGGAAAGACCTCCCTGGCCCGGTTAGGCAAGATATCATAGCTACCCTTACTGAGTTCCGCGACGTCTTTGCTTTTTCCACGGAAGAAATGCCTGGCATCCCTACAAGTGTCATGTGCCATAAACTAGATATAAAACCAGGCTACAAACTCGTGAAGCAAAAGTTGCGACATCAAGGAAGGGAGCGAATAGAGGCCACCCAAGAAGAAGTGGAGAAATTGCTGAGAGCTGGATTCATAAAAGAATGCAAATACTCCGATTGGCTCTCAAACGTCGTCCTCGTGAAAAAATCAAACGGCAAGTGGAGGATGTGCTTTGACTTCACGGATCTGAACAAGGCCTGCCCTAAGGACGATTATCCTCTTCCTAAGATAGATCGTTTGGTAGATTCCACAGCAGGCCACGCTCTACTGAGTTTCATGGATGCTAACGCCGGCTACCATCAGATTCCCTTGACCACAGAAGACCAGCCACATACGGCCTTCATTATGAATGCCGGATTATACTGCTACAAGGTTATGCCCTTCGGGCTAAAGAATGCTGGAGCTACTTACCAGAGAATGGTCAATAAAGTCTTCCAATCTCAGATAGGCCGAAACTTGGAGGTATACGTGGACGATATGATCACAAAAAGCAAGCAGGCGTCCCAACATGCCGCGGACTTACGCGAGACGTTCAACACCCTCCGAAAACATCAAATGAGACTCAACCCCGAAAAGTGCGTGTTCGGAGTCAACGGTGGGAAATGCCTTGGTTTCCTTGTTGACGAAAGCGGAATAGAAGCCAACCCTGACAAGATACAGGCAATCCAGGACATGAAGTCCCCGGGATCCGTAAAAGAAGTTCAAAAGCTAATGGGATGCATAGCTGCCTTGGGAAGGTTTCTGTCAAAGTCCGCGGACAGATGTTCGCCCTTCTTCAAAAC
This sequence comes from Amaranthus tricolor, assembly GCF_026212465.1. Classification (NCBI taxonomy): domain Eukaryota; kingdom Viridiplantae; phylum Streptophyta; class Magnoliopsida; order Caryophyllales; family Amaranthaceae; genus Amaranthus; species Amaranthus tricolor. Next base: position 7,586,809 of record NC_080054.1, read on the forward strand.
CCTCAAGCAAAGCAAGTTCGAGTGGACAAGAGAAGCCGAGGAATCCTTCTAGCAGTTGAAAGAGCACATGTCATCTTTGCCGAAACTGGTTTCGCCATTCAACGGGGAAAAACTGGTCTTATACATCTCGGTCTCCGAATACTCCCTGTCGGGAGTACTGATCGCCGAAAGAGAAAAGAAGCAATTCCCCGTATACTATGTGAGTCACGCCTTTCGAGGATCTGAGGGAAACTACAGCGAAGTAGAAAAGGTCTTATTTGTAATTGTGATGGCGAGCAGGAAACTGAAACCATACTTTCAATCCCACCAGATCGTCGTTAGATCCAGCCAACCTGTGAAAAAGATTTTAGAAGGAAAAAACAAATCAAGCTGCGTCACTGATTGGGCTAATCAACTTGCAGATTTCGGCATCAAATACGAACCACGAACAGCGATCAAAGCACAAGCCTTGGCTGACTTCATCGTCGAAAGCACTATCCCCCAACATCCTGAACCTAATCAAGAATGGAAGTTATATGTGGATGGATCCTCGACACAATCAGCAAGCAGAGCTGGGCTGCTGAACATGTCTTCTGTCGGGGTCCGTATGGAAAGAGCGGTTAGATTCGAGTTCGCGGCCTCGAACAATGAGGCAGAATACGAAGCATTACTCATGGGGCTCAAAATTTGCCATGAAGCAGGGGCGAAAGTATTGTCCACTTTTTCTGACTCCCAGCTAATAGTCGGACAAGTGAATGGAGCCATACATCCCAAGATCTCCCAACTAAGATGTACTTGCAACAACTAAGAGAATTTGTCAAGAAATTCGACAAATTCACATTGGTCCACATCCCAAGATCTCAAAACGCACAAGCCGATTCCCTGGCAAAACTCGCCAGCTTAGCTGAAACATCTGCGGCTCGCGATATTATCTGGGAAGTCCTTCCAAACCCCAGTATCAACCTCATGGTTAACACTATTGATAGATCAGAAATGTGGATGTAGCCATACATTAAATTTTTGGAAAATCAGACGCTCCCCCATGACGAGAATCAGGTCGAAATGCTTCAAAAGAAGGCCAAATGGTTCGAGCTCCACGAAGGCACACTCTATAAAAAATCATATACCCACCCCCTTTTAAAATGTGTTTCTCCTGAAGAAGGAAACTACATCCTTCGCGAAATACACGAAGGCGGATGCGGTATACATCAAGGAGTACGAACTGTCATTGGCAAAGTGCTCAGAAGCGAATATTATTGGCCCTCCCTCAGGAAAGACGCGGAAACCCTGGTCAAGTGATGTCCCGAATGCCAATACCACTCAAAGATAGGAAGGAAACCCTCTAACTACCTGTCCGTCATGCAAGCCGTCTTACCGTTCGATAAATGAGGCATGGATCTCCTTGGCGCCTTCCCCCCCCGCGCAAAGGGGCAACGCAAATTCATTATAGTGGCCATTGATTATTTCACCAAGTACGTAGAAGCAGAGGCCCTCAGCTCCATCACAGACAAACAAGTCTGTCAGTTCATATGGCGAAATATCATCACAAGATACGGCATTCCTCGTGTGATCATTACTGACAATGGGAGACAATTCGTCAGTAAGAACACAATACAATACTGTGACAGATTTGGCATTCAAATCCGATTCAGTTTCGTATCTCAGCCACAAACAAATGGGCAAGTTGAATCAGCAAACAAGGAGATCCTGAACGGCATCAAAAAGAAAATAGAGGGGGTTAAAGGCACTTGAGACGAAGAACTACCAGGCATCCTATGGGCAAGTCGAACAACCGTCAAAGAAGCAACAGGACATACCCTATTCTCTCTGGTATATGGGACCGAAGCAGTGCTTCCAGTAGAGATAGGCATACCCTCCAAGGGTTACCTACTACTCACACGACGAGAATGAACAAAGGAAAAGTGAGAACTTGGATTTGCTTCCAGAAACACAGGGGAATGCATTATTAAGGTCTGTGGCCCAGAAACAAAAGATGATTCGCAGCTTCAACCGGCTCGTCAAAACTAAACACATTCATGTTGGGGACTTCGTCCTACGCAAAGTCGAAGCCACGGGGAAAATCGTAGATAAAGGAAAACTTGGAGCCAACTGGGATGGTCCGTTCAGAATCGTCCCTGTCATCAAACCTGGAACATTCGAACTGGAAGACATGAAAGGAAAGAAGCTACCCCGCCCATGGAATGGAGATCACTTGAAAAAGTACTTCATTTAATAAGATTCGCAAGAGGCCAGTTTGATCATTAATGTCATCATAATCACAAGTTCATCCCGCGACATTGTCACATTGTTCAAAATCAGTAGTATTTCATCCCGCGGCATGAGTCGCGTTGTCATTACATTTCTCAATAACAGAGATTTCATTTTTCAGAATTATCCGGCTCTAACAAGTATTCAGTTATATTCTACTTCCTCTAGTAATATTGCAAATCTTTTTAAATTAGTAATGTCTATAAGTCGGACCCCTAGAATGGGGTCGACCCCTAGAATGGAGTCCCATATTCAAATTTATTCTAAGTCACCAAGTATCAGTATCATCCATAAGTTGGACCCATAGAATAGGGTCACTAAATCAAAATTATTCCAATTAAATTTTGCTTGATATCTCCCGTTCGTGACATCGATAAATCGGACCCTTAGAATGGGGTCCTAAGTTCAGAATTAGTCTAAGTAAAAGTCACCCGGCCGTAACATTGATAAGTCGGACCCTTAAAATGGGGTCCCAAGATCAAAGTTATTCTAAGTAAAATTTCGCTTGTCGTCTCCTGTCCGTAACATCGACAAGTCGGACCCTTAGATTGGGGTCCCAAGTTAAAAATTAGTCTAACTAAATTTCAATTGATCCCAACCGTGGCATCGATAAGTCGGACGCCTAGAATGGGGTCCCAAGACCAAAATTGTTCGAAGTTAAATTTTGACCGCGTCACTCCCCGCTTTTTGGGAAAAAGAGTCCGCGGACTAAGAGTTAATATAAGGAAGTACAAAACTTTAGAAATACTAAGATTGAAAGACGCATCAATGTGGAAGTGTCGTTTGAAAACTTATATACATATAATTCAATTCAAATTACAAAAACCGGTCAAAAATGTCAAGTTTAAATTACAATTACAAAACAAAATTAAACATCTTCTAAGAAGGCATCGACGTCCCCCTCTGTGTCCTGGGCCGGCAACTGAGGAGACCCGGCCGGCCCCTCTTTAAGACTTGGAGTGAAGCTCATAAAATCTTCAATGTTGAACGACTCCACTTCAATCTCGGACAGCTCCTTGGACAAGCCCTGGAGGTTTCTTCCTTCATCAATAAGGAGATTTGACAGATCCAAGCACAAACTCTCCAGCTGGAAAAGCGCCAAGTTCTCGGGGGTGCCCGAGGCCGAAGAAGGGGAGAGAGTTAACTTATCCAGATCAAGGCATAGAGCCTTCTTTTCGGCCGCAACATCAACTCTCTCCGACCAGGCCCTCGCCTCTTCCACATCCCAGTTGGGGTCCACCAGTACCGCCGACTCCCGTTCCAAAATCGGAGCTAGGTTGGCCAAATCTTCGTCCCCCTTGTGATTTGCCTTTTGTTGGAGGGAATCGAAGTCAACGCCTAACTCCGCGGCAGCTAGACGGTACCTCTCCTCAGTAATCGTGGAACCCGTACCCACTAGCTCTGCTGTCAGATCCCCCAAGAAACTTGACGCCTCCGGCTCGTCCGAAGTCAGCCAATCCCTAGCTATACGAGCTCGTCTTTCTAAGCTGATTTTATACACCCTAGCCGCGGATAGCAAAGTCTTGAATTTGGCTGAGTCAGCCGACACCTGTTTCAAGAGACACTGGTTCTCATGAACCAGTTTGGCATGAACGTCCATTAGGTGACTGACTTCATGGCCGAGGGTTGCCGATTTGTTGGAAGCCGCATCCAGACTCCCAACGGTCTCCTCCAGCTGTTTTCTCGCCTTCTCCCGCCACTGTTCAATACTGACTAAACGCTCCTTCAGCTCAGAGCATTTAGTCAGTTTTTCCTTTAAGCCCGGCAGTTCTTCTCGGAGCTTTTGGAGCTCCTCATCCTGCTCATCGCAGAGGGAGGATAGGGCGGCCAGCGTCTCCGTATCCGCGACACTTTGGCGACTGAGGTTGAGCTCAAAGGACAACCTCTGGAAAGCCTGCAAAAAGAATAAGTTAAAATCCAAGCATAGTTAACTTAAGAAGACAAAAGTGGCAGGACGTTACCTCAGCCGCGGAAACTTGGAGTTGACGCACCCTATCGGTGGGGGACATGGACTCCAAGAGGTCGACATCCACCTGGCTGATCAAGTAGGATGTCGCCCTGTTGAATCGGGTAATCATACCCTTATGCCCCAAATCAGTAAAAGGGGTGTCGTGTCGGAAAGGTAGAACCTCCCGACGACGGTACACCTCTTCCACCTTCGCCCTTGGAGCCGCGGCCGATTCCCCCACCTTCTCTTTGCCCCGGCTCAGAACAGGGGACACCTCGGCTTGAAGTGAAGCCACCTCCTCCTCCACCGACCTCATTTGCAGAGGTACGGCCGTCATTATTGTTCCCGCAGAGGCCTTCTTCGAGGCACTCTCCTCATGGGAGGAAGAGACTCTCTTTCTCTTCCTCTCTCTCTTCTTCGATTCCCTCTTCTTAGAAGGGATTACCCTCTGAGAGTCATCGGGAATGTGGACTCGTCTCCTCTTCTCAAGGAGCCGGAGAGCCTCCTCTTCGCAAGGGACTTCGTCCAGCCCCTTCTCCACCGTTGCCGAGTCCTACAAGAGAAAAAGTTAGAAGAAATCGAAGAAATCTCATAGTTCGGAAAATATGTATGAACTTATACCTTTGGAGGAAGAGGTAGGGGTTTTTCCGCGGGACGTTGGATGGCCCCTTGAGCAAATCGCATGACGCTAAACTTCTTCATGAGTTCCGGATTTTTTGCTCGTAAATTTTCCTTGGCTATCCCTGCAAAATCATGAGTTTGAAACAAATAAACATGCCATAGAAGAGGGAAGGATATTTGTCGGTATAAATCATGTGATATTTGTTGAGTTTATAGTAGGAACGTACGCTAATTAAGAGAAACAATGCTTTACATTTTTTGAAATTTATTTACTGTTTCAGTTGATTTGTTACATTTAGAATATTTCATATAAGAAAAAGAAACATTGATACCGTTGTGTTAAATAATAATAGTTTTATAATGAATTTTGAGCTTTTAAAAATTGAAATGTATGGACAAAAAAATGTTGTAAATCAAGTTGCTAATTTAACATTTAGTTATTATATATTGATGTTATATCAAAACATTTATTATACTCAATTTGTTTTACCATTATCTTTCATTTTTTTATTTGAATTATTTATTTGATATGTATCAGAAAATTTAGACAATTATTAATAACAAGTATAGAAAATTCGTGCAATGCACAAAGTGGTTAGAATAAATTTTTATGTAAATATGAATTTAAAAAGAAATGCAATTACATATTATCGGTATAAAATTATAATATTAATTTCTTATAAAATAGATAAATAATTTTAGAGCATATAATGCTTTTAATTTAGGTGAGCTTCCAACAATGTCATCATAAATATTCTTAATCATTCTCCAAATAATGTTTGACTATTATGTATAAAAATTACATAAATATTAACAAAAAATTTTTTTTGTGAAAATCCGAAAGAGGAAACAGAAGAATTCATTTTATTTTGATGTGTATTCTTTTTAGGCTTAATGTTATAGGGAAAATAATTTCTAAAGTTCTTTTTATAAAATATGAAAAAGTGCAAATGTAAATCAAATTGTTTTATTATACTAGGTAATGTCAATTGCAAAATAAATAAAAATGGAAAAAGATATAGTGAATTGAATATTTATGTAATAGGATCAAGTCAAATACAATGCGACTACATAAAAATAATAACAAAAAAAATTTATTACATAAAGTTAATACATAAGGGTGCGTAAAAAAGGAGATCAAAAGGATTCTCTACCATAACATAAATATTAATTTATCAAATAGAGCTATTGCATAATTAGTGTTAGTAATATTTCTATAATTGTTCCTACATAATGAAATGAAAAATATACTATTAGTTACGGATTTTTTAAATGAAATTGTATAATAATTTAATTAATATTTAATTTACTGATCTAAGTAGTTTTTCAACTACACGCACGAAGTGATTTGTATATAACGTTTATACGAATCTAATTTTAAATAGAGATCCAATTAATCATTATCAGTATAAAATTATAATATTAATTTCTTACAATAAATAGAGATCCAATTAATCATTATCAGTATAAAATTATAATATTAATTTCTTACAAAATAGATTGATAATTTTAAGATATGTAGTGCTTTTAATTAAAAAATACCCGATTGTTAAAGTAAATTTACGTAATCTTCTAACAATTTTATCATAATAAATCTTAGTCATCCTCAAAATAGTTTTGGATTATTATATATCAAATTACATAATAATAAAATACATTTTGTTTTGGGAAAATTCGGAAGCGGAAAATGAAGAATTCATATTATTTTGATGTTTATTTTTTTAGGCTTGATCTTATAGAAGGAATAATTTGTAAAGTTCATATATAATATATGAAAAGGTGTACATGTAAAACAACTTGTTTCATTATAGTAGATAACTTAAATTGCATAATAAACATAAATGCAATGCAACTATATAAAAATTCTAAAAAATAATTTATTACTTTAAGTTAATCCATAAGGGTGTGTATAAAAAAATCAAAGGGACTCCATAGCATAATTATTAATGTTTGAAATAAAGCTATTGAATAATTAGTGTTAATAGTAATTCTATAATTATTTTTGGATAATGAAATATGATATATACAACAAATTAATGTTTTTTCAAAAGAAATTGTATAAATAATTTTAATTAATATTTAATTTACTCTTTTATGTAGTTTTTCAACTACACGCACGAATAAATCAATTTCATCATCAAAATAATTATCGTTATCACGAACCCTATTTTCGCTGTTGAAAATGAGAGTGTACTTCTAATTCTGCAAAATTATTAGCATATAATGAAAGATCTTTATATTTGTTAGCATGTAATAAATAATCTTTCTATACATAATTAGTTTGATTTATTTATAATCAAATATTTTAATCACTTTAGTACGTACGCTAATTAAGGAAAACAATGCTTTTCATTTTCTGAAATTTACTTACTGTTTCATTTAATTTGTTACATTTAGAATATTTTATATAAGAAAGAGAAACATTGAGACCTTTGTGGTAAATAATAGACGTCTTACAAAGAATTTTGAACTTTAAAATTTTAAATGTATGGACGAACAAATGTTGTAAATTAAGTTGTTAATTTAACATTTAGTTATTATATATTGATCTTATATGAAAATATCTATTATACTCAGTTTGTTTGAATTATTTTACTATTATCTTTCCTATTTCAATTTGAAATATTTCTTTGATTTAGACAATTATTGATTACAAGTATAGAAAACTCGTGCGATGCACGAAGTGGTTAGAATAAAAGTTTATATAAATATAAATTTTTAATAGAAATGCAATTACATATTATCAGTACAAAATTATAATGTTAATTTCTTATAAACTAGATAAATAATTTTCGAACATATAGTGCTTTCAATTTTGAAATTATAACCTTTAGGAAAATTTTAGGTGATTTTCCAACAATGTTATCATAAATATTCTAAGTCATTCTCCAAATAATTTTTCACTAAAGAGTAAAAAGAAAAATTCATTTTGTTTTGGTATTTAATTTTTTTAGACTTAATGTTCAAGAGAAAATAATTTCTAAAGTTCTTATATAAAATATGAAAAGGTGCAAATGTAAGTCACATTGTTTCATTATACTAGGTAATGTAAATTGCAAAATAAACATAAATGGCAAAAGATTGAGTGAATTGAATATTTATGTAAAACAATTAAATCAAATACAATGCAACTATATAAATATAATAAAAAAAAATAATTTATCACATAAAGTTAATACATAAGGGTCTGTATAAACGAGATCAAAAGGGGTCTCTACCATAACATAATTATTAATTTTTCAAATAGAGCTATTGCATAATTAGTGATATTAATTTTTTTATAATTGTTTCTACATAATGAAATGAAATATACACTATAAGTTATGGGTTTTTTAAATGAACTTTGCATAAATAATTTAATTAATATTTAATTTACTGATTTAAGTAGTTTTTCAACTATACACACGAAGTGATTTATCTAAAAAGTTTATACAAATCTAAATTTTAAATAGAGATGCAATTATACATCATCAGTATAAAATTATAATATTAATTTCTTATAAAATAGAATGATAATTTTAGAATATATAGTGCTTTTAATTAAAAAAAACCCGATTGTTAAGGAGAATTTATGTAATCTTCCAATAATGTTATCATAATAATTCTTAATCATTCAAAAATAATTTTGGATTATTCTATATTAAATTACATAATAATAAAATACATTTTGTTTTGGGAAAATTGGGAAGAGGAAAAAGAAGAATTCATATTTTGTAGGTGTTTTTTTTTATGCTTGATCTTATAGAGAAAATAATTTGTAAAGTTCATATATTAAATATGAAAAGGTGCAAATGTAAAACAAATTGTTTCATTATAATAGGTAATGTAAATTGCATAACAAACATAATTGGAAAAAAGATTGAATGAATTCAATATTTGTGTAAAAGAGTGAACTATATAAAAATAAATTAAAAAATAATTTATTACATAAAGTTAATGCATAAGGGTGTGTATAAAAAAATCAAAGGGATTCCATACCATAGCATAATTATCATTTTTGAAATAAAGCTATTGAACAATTAGTGTTATTAGTATTTCGATAATTATTTTTGGATAATGAAATACGATATATACTACAAATTACTGTTTTTTCAAATGAAATTCTATAAATAATTTTAATCAATATTTAATTTACTTTTTTAAGTAGTTTTTCAACTACACGCACGAATAAATCGATTTCATCATCAATTAGACGATGAGGAAGTTGCTCTAGTTATCGTTATCACGAACCCTAATTTTGTTGTTGAAAACGAGACTGTATAAAAATTATTATATGTCAATTTTAGAACAAAATCTTATATATATATATATATATATATATATATATATATATATATATATATATATATATATATATATATATATATATATATATATATATATATATATATATATATATATATTTTGAAGAACAATATGTGATATGTGTCGAGTTTGTAGACATTACGACAATATTTTCATACTTTATATCTTTCTGCAAAAATTATTAGCATATAATAAAGAATCTTTTTGAATATTTATTAACATATGATAAATGATCTTTCTATATATAATTAGTTTGATTTATTTATAATCAAATATTTTAATCACTATAGTGTCGTACGCTAATTAAGTGAAACAATGCTTTTTACTTTCTGAAATTTACTTAATGTTTCATTTGATTTGTTACATTTAGATTATTTCATATAAGAAAGAGAAACATTGAGACCTTTGTGGTAAATAATAGACGTTTTATAATAAATTTCGAGCTTTAAAAAATTTAAATGTATGGACGAACAAATGTTGTAAATCAAGTTTCTAATTTTCCATTTAGTTATCATATACTCCCTCCATTCTTTTTTGATCTTCCACATTAATATAACGGGTAGTTTTAAAAGTTCTTCCACTTTAGAATACTTTCTATTTTTAGAAAGTTTTTATCTCACTTTTACCCCTTAAACTCCCCCCCTTTTCTTTTAATGTACCCCTTTTCTTTTATTTATAATTATTTTCTCTCTCATACTTTCAATACAATCATTACTTCACACTACTATTTAATTAAAATAATAACACTACAACCTCATACTTCCAATTAAATCATTAATTTACATTATTATTTAGACAATTATTGATTGCATGTATAGAAAACTCATGCGATGCACGAAGTGGTTAGGATAAAAGTTTATAAAAATATAAATTTTGAATAGAAATGCAATTACATATTATCAGTAAAAAATTATAATATTAATTTCTTATAAACTAGATAAATAATTTTAGAACATATAATGCTTTTAATTTTAAAATTATAACTTTTAAGAAAAATATAGCTGTTCTTCCTACAATGTTATATAAAATATGAAAAGGTGCAAATGTAAATTAAATTGTTTTGTTGTACTAGGTAATGTAAATTGCAAAACAAACATAAATGAAAAAAAATTGAGTGAATTGAATATTTGTGTTAAGAAATCAAGTGAAATTCAATGGAACTATATAAAATTAATAATAAAATAATTTATTACATAAAGTTAATCGATAAGGGTGCGTATAAAAGAAATCAAAGAGATTCTCTACCATAACATAGTTATTAATTTTTGGAATGAATTTATTGCATAATTACTAATATTAATATTTCTATAATTGTTATTTCATGATATAATGTAATATAAACTCCAATTATTCAGGAAAATTTAGGTAATCATCCAACAATGTTATTATAATTATTTTAGTCATTCTCAAAATAATTTTTGACTAATATGTATTAAATTACATAATTATATAATATTTTTGTTTTAAAAGAAGATTTGATTTTATTTTGGTGTTTATTTTTTTGGCTTAATGTTATGGAGAAAATAATTTCTAAAGTTCTTATATAAAATATGAAAAGGTGCAAATGCATATAAAATTGTATCATTATACTAGGTAATGTAAATTGCAAAATAAACATATATAATTGGAAAAAATAAATTGAATGAATTGAATATTTGTGTAAAATAATCAAGTGAAATACAATACAACTATATAAAATAATAAAAAAAATAATAATAATTCATTACATAAAGTTAATCCATAAGGTGTGTATAAAACTAATCAAAGGTATTCTCCACCATATTGTTAAAGAGTCTAATAAAAAAAAATAATAATAAAATGTTGAAGACTCCTTTAAGTTGTATGTAAACCTGTGTGATGGATTATCATTCGATTTTGTTTCCTATCTTTTTATATTATTTTTCGTATACTTTGCATCATGTAATATAAAATATATCAAAGTTTAATGTCATGTATACTCTTGTTTTTATATCTTGTATATTTCTTTTGTTATATTTTTTTTATTGAAATGTTTGAGTGAGTTTGATTTTACTTCTTTGTAATTTATCAACTTATTTACTGGTTAGGTCGAGCTCCAAGTCCGAAAAGAGCATTATGTGGGGGGCAACTCTTAATTCTATTTATGTTGTTTGTTACTACCTCCTATTCAGCTTAATTATCTCATTTTTTTTAGCACCATTTACTTATTATTCTTAATTTGTATTTTACTCTTAATTTATAAATTAAAATATAGTCATGTGAGATCTTATTTGATTCGTCTCAATACAAGGATTATTAATATCAACTTTTTATAATTTTTAATTAAGAATAATTTGAGATACTGAAAATGTTTGCCAAAACCGTTACGATCTTAAGAACGATACAAACAACAATGAACAAAACAACGTTGACAATGTAAACTAAGCAAAAAGAGACACAAGGATTTAAGGAGGTTCGCCCAATGATGGCTACGTCCTCCGTGGTGTGTAGTTTCTGTTTATATTATATCAAAAGAGTATAAACAACACTTCTAAATGAAGAATTACAATGGAGTAAGAGATAAAAACAAAAGGCTATGTGTTTGGCTTAGGGGTTGTGTTTGATGTATGAGTATGAGAGCTCTATATATAGTACTAGGTACTAGAATATCAATAGCTCACTTGAATACATAGTTAATATTAAGTAATGAAAAATATGAAATAACTCAGAGGATCCGCTCGACCGGAACAGGGAACTCGCTCGGTCGAGCGGCTCGGTCGAGCGAACATCAGCTACATTCTAGAGCATTCTGTCTGACCGCTCGACCCACTAATATGGCTCGCTCGGTCGAGCGGGTAGGTCGAGCGACCTCTCTGCTTCCTCTGTCAGAATTCTGATCAAGCTACAATAAATCAAACCCTTTCTACTTCTTCATTAACACACATAATTCTTCATGAATACTCTTCACATAATTACACCCATTTGCATTCTACAAACCAAGAGTCACACACATGAATACACACTTTAATTTGTGCACTCAAGTCACACATACCATTCATAACAATCTCCACCTTGACTTGAGTTCACCCAAGTCAAAAAACATTCATCAATCCACTTCATAAATAAAAGAAAAACATACACACCTCAAATGCCCCAAAAAGGTATTATCTCAAGCAAGGAGCTAAACCAACCAAGTCAACACATAATTCAAACTTGGTTGTAGGTAATGACTTTGTCATCATGTCGGCCGGATTCTCCGTAGTGTCAATCTTCTTTAATAACACCCTTTTGTGCTCAACTTCATCCCGGATGAAATTATACTTAATATCAATGTGCTTGGACCATCTATGAAATGTATTTTGATTCCTAGCCAAGTGAATTGCACTTTGACTATCACAATGCACACTTACCTCACACACCTTATTGCACATTTCACCAACAAGACCTTTAAGCCATTTTGCCTCCTTAAATGATTCGGCCACGGCTATATACTCCGCTTCGGTTGTTGAAAGAACAACTACATCTTGCAAAGATGATGGCCAACTTATTGCCGAACCACCCAAAGTAAACACGAACCCACTTGTGGACTTTCTATTATCTAGATCACCACCATAGTCCGAGTCACAATACCCGGTTAGCTCACTTGAATTTTTCCCATACATAAGACAAACATTAGAAGTACCTTTTAAATACCTCAATAACCATTTTAGTTCCTCCCAATGTCCCTTCCCCGGATTAGACATATATCTATTCACCAAACTCACCGCATGGGCAATATCGGGTCTAGAACATACCATAGCATACATAACACTACCAACGGCACTAGTGTATGCCATTTGCTCTTCTTCCGCCTTTGTTTGTGGACACAACTTCTTGGATAATTTGAAATGAGAAGCAAGAGGAGTAGACACACCTTTAGCGTCATCCATAGAGAAACGTTGCACAACTTTCTCAATGTACTTCCTTTGACTAAGGTATAGTATACCCTTAGCCCGATCTCTCAAAATTTCCATCCCAAGAATCTTCTTGGCTTCACCAAGATCCTTCATGTCAAATTCACTTGAAAGCAATTCTTTCAAGTTCTCCACCTTAAACAAAGAGCTACATGCTACTAGCATGTCATCAACATATAAGAGCAAATATAACAAAGAACCATCTTCAAATTTCTTAAGATAGACACAACTATCATAAGAGCTTCTAATAAAATCATGTGAAATCATAAAGGAATCAAACCTTTTGTACCATTGCCTCGGAGATTGCTTCAACCCATACAATGACCTCTTCAATCTACACACATGATTTTCCTTACCGGCTACCTCAAAACCTTCCGGCTGCTTTATAAAAATTTCCTCTTCAAGCTCACCGTGAAGAAAAGCCGTTTTTACATCCAATTGATGCAACTCCAAATCCTCCATCGCCACCAAAGCAAGAAATGCCCTTATAGAAGAGTGTTTCACCACCGATGAGAAAACTTCATGAAAATCAACACCCTCAATTTGAGAGTATCCCTTTGCAACTACCCTTGCTTTGTAGATGGGAGGAATGTCACTAGAAGGACCCTCCTTCCTCTTGAATATCTACTTGCACCCAACAATTTTCTTTTTCTTTGGTGCTTCAACGATATCCCAAGTCCCATTCTTTGCAAGAGACTTCATCTCTTGCTTCATAGCTATCAACCATTTGCTTGAGTCATTTGAGGCCATAGCCTCCTTGTACGTACTTGGTTCATGTAACCCTTCGACTTCGCTTGCAATGTTGAGAGCATATACAACATAATCACACTCTTCAATATACCTCCTTGGAGCCACGATCTTCCTTCTTTGCCTAGTTGTGGACAAAGAAGGAGACCTGTGTTGAACATCATCATCATTTTTCTCATCTTCAATATTAGGAGGTTGACCCTCCACTAGTGCATCATTATTTACATTATTATCAATAGACTTTTCTACACTAGATACAAGCATGCTATTTTCATCAAAAACAACATCTCTAGAAACAATTATTCTCTTTGATTCATTACAACACACCCTATACCCCTTTACACCCACTCCATATCCCACAAAAATACATTTTCTAGCCCTAGGTTCTAACTTACCATCATTTACATGAATATAAGCTGGACAACCAAAGATTCTAAGACTAGAATAATTTACCGGAGTGTTGTACTACACCTCTTGTGGCGACTTGAATTTCAAGGCGGTATAAGGTGTGCGGTTGATCAAATAACATGTCGTAGCCACCGCTTCGGCCCAAAATTGCTTCCCCAAATTCGCTTGTTTTAGCATACACCTAGCCCTTTCCAACAATGTTTTATTCATCCTCTCCGCAACGCCATTTTGTTGAGGACGACCTGCACAAGTTCTATGTCTGACAATGCCTTCATTAGAACAATATTTCAGAAATTTATTATCAACAAATTCAAGACCATTATCGGTTCTTAAGGTCTTGATGCTCCTACCGGTTTTCTTTTCAATCATCTTCTTCCATTCCAAGAAGACATCAAAAACTTCATTCTTTTGTTTTTTAAAGTAACACCAAACTTTTCTAGAGAAATCATCAATAAAGGTCAACAAGTAATTACAACCACTGAGGGAGGGCATTCGTGAAGGCCCCCACAAATCGAAATGGACGTAGTCTAAAATTCCCTTAGTGTTGTGAATGACGGGTTTGAAACTAACTCTCTTGTGTTTTTCCCATAAACACAATGTTCACAAAACCCAAGGTTCCCAAATTTCTTCCCATCAGATAAATCTTGTTTAGAGAGTTCAAACATACCTCTTTCTCCCATGTGACCAAGCCTCAAATGCCAAAGTTTGGTGTCATGATCGGACATTGTGCTTGTGGAAATATTTGCCGAGCCAAGGATGGTTGAACCTTGAAGAGCATACAAACTCCCATTCAACTTACCCTTCATCACAACTAGCGAACCTCTAGCAACCTTCATGACTCCACCGTCACAAGTGATTCTACACCCGATCTTGTCAAGAGTACCCAAAGACAAAAGATTCTTTTTCAAGCTCGGAACATACCTTACATCGGTTAAGGTCCTCACAATTCCATCAAACATCTTTACTTTAATGCTCCCAATCCCAACAACCTTACAAACCGTGTTGTTCCTCATGGTAACATTTCCCCCATCAACACTTTCAAATGTATGGAAGAAAGTTTTGTTGGGAGTCATGTGGAATGTGCACCCCGAGTCAAGAATCCATTCATCGTTATCTTTATACTCATGTGTGGCGACTAATACATCACCATCATCACTATCATTCACATAACTAGCATTTGCATTACTAGTTCCTTCCCTAGCCTTCTCTTCAATTTTCTTTTTTAACTTCCAACAATCTTTTTTGATGTGGCCCTTAAGCTTGTAATAATTACAAGTTTTATTTTTATTTGGCCTAATAGACTTGGACCTCCCTTTACCCTTGTTTCCACTCCCACTAGTGGAAACTTTCTCTTGCGACCTCCCTCTCACAAACAAACCATCACTAGCATTGCTTTGTGACTTTTGTGATAATTGTGAATTGATAAGATCCCTTTGTGTCAAGGCACTCTTCACATCATCACTACTCAAATTATCTCTACCATAGAGTAGAGTTTCTCTAAAATTTTTGTAAGAAGGGGGTAGAGAACACAAGAGGTAAATTGCCAAGTCTTCATCATCAAGCTTGACATCAATATTTTGCAAATCCATTACAATGGAATAAAATTCATCTAAGTGAGGTTTCAAGGATTTACCTTCCTCCAAGCGTAGATCGTAGAGTCTACTTTTCAAAAGTAGCCTATTGGTAACACTCTTGGTCATATAAAGTGATTCCAACTTCTCCCATATACCCTTGGTTGTTGTTTCTTTAACAACCTCTCTTAGAACTTCTATTGAAAGGCATAATTGAATTGCCGACAATGCCTTTGAGTCTATCTCTTCCCACCTTGATGCGGTCATTCCTTCCGGCATCTTATCTACACAATCAATGGCCTTATGCACACCATTTTGGATTAAAATGGCTCTCATTTTGACTTGCCATAAGCCAAAATTTACATTTCTATCAAACTTCTCTATGTCAAGCTTCATTGTAGTCATGATTCTCAAATAACAACTTCTTAAGACACTTCTTAAGACACCGTAAAATCAACTTGGCTCTGATACCAATTGAAAATGTTTGCCAAAACCGTTACGATCTTAAGAACGATACAAACAACAATGAACAAAACAACGTTTGACAATGTAAACTAAGCAAAAAGAGACACAAGGATTTAAGGAGGTTCACCCAATGATGGCTACGTCCTCCGTGGTGTGTAGTTTCTATTTATATTATATCAAAAGAGTATAAACAACACTTCTAAATGAAGAATTACAATTGAGTAAGAGATAAAAACAAAAGGCTATGTGTTTGGCTTAGGGGTTGTGTTTGATGTGTTTGATGTGTGAGTATGAGAGCTCTATATATAGTACTAGGTACTAGAATATCAATAGCTCACTTGAATACATAGTTAATATTAAGTAATTAATAATATGAAATAACTCTAAGGATTTGAAAGGTCGAAAATCAGCATCCCATGCACATCAGAGGATCCGCTCGACCGGAACAGGGAGCTCGCTCGGTCGAGCGAACATCAACTACATTCTGAAGCATTCTGTCTGACCGCTCGACCCACCAATATGGCTCGCTCGGTCGAGCAGGTAGATCGAGCGACCTCTCTGCTTCCTCTGTCAGAATTCTGATCGAGCTACAATAAATCAAACCCTTTCTACTTCTTCATTAACACACATAATTCTTCATGAATACTCTTCACATAATTACACCCATTTGCATTCCACAAACCAAGAGTCACACACATGAATACACACTTTGATTTGTGCATTCAAGTCACACATACCATTCATAACAGATACTAATAGTTTGAGGGAGTTAGGGTTTGGAATGTTTGAATTGTTAGTTGAGGAAAATAATTGGGAGTGTTAGATAGAGCAAAAAGAAGAAGATTAAGAAGACAAAAAGAAGGAGTGTAGGCATATGCAAGAGTAAAGGAGTGAGGTTTGGAAAGGAGAAAAGATGTAGAAATAATAATGATAATATAGAGAATAAAATAAAGTGGTGGAAAATATAACGGTTAAATTAGGTTGGTGGAGGATGTATGATTCATTTTAGTTAAATAATGAAATGGTAAATTGAATATTTGACCATCATAGTTTTAGAATTATTATATGTTCTTGAATTTTTTAGATTGTTGCTCAACTCTAAGCCTTGCACCCATATTTTAATCCATCCTTAGTTAAATTATAAAATTTTCTAGGCTTAATAATTATAGTTGCGACGTTTTCTTTACAACAATCACACATTATGATAATTAAAAAGAAAACAATATATCTAAGTGCTTTAACTTAAAATAGTTACTCTCCTGTCAAATCCAGGTCCAATAATTTTTTAAAAGTATTCTAACATGCTAATTTTAAGAGTTAAAAGGTCAATTTCAAAACTTAAAAATATAATTTTAAGATTTAAAATGTCAATTTTAAAGTTTTTACTATCAACTTTAATGTTTCAGTCATTCTATTTTAAAGTTGAAATGAGAATTTAATATCCTATAATTGGTCTTTTAAGCCTTAAGTTGGTTTTTTAAGTATTGAAATTGACCTTTTAAGTCTTAAAAATGTCAAATTCCATGACTTAAAATATATCAACTTCAAATCCTTAAAATTGGTCTTTTATGTCTTTAAATTGATCTCTTAACTCTTGAAATTAACATTTTAATTTGTGAAATTGCTAAAAAAATATATACAATTGGACCGGTCCAATAAAACGCGTCTCACTAGTGAGAGGGCGTCACCCAAGTTTTTGTAAACTTAGAATATTATATCAGTTCATATTAAGTTGTGTTAATAACTCTAATTGGGTTTAGTAAGCTTTAGGTTTAGAAAATTTGAAATACCTAAGCTAAAAAAAATTAATTAATTAGATAAACTAAGTTTTAAAAAATTTCCAAAAGTAAGCGTGAAAATCTCAAACCTATGGTTTGGAGCTGTTCACAGTTAGTAACTGCAAACAGCAAATAAGAAAAAATAGTTGTTCGCAGTTAGTAACTGCGAACAGCTAATTTGTCTTATTTGTTGTTCGTAATTACTAACTGCGAACAAACCTGCTCCACAAATACGCAGATCAGTTTTATTTTTTCGCATTTTCACCCATTTTCTCAAAACCCTAACTTCATACGACATTCTCCTTCTAAAACCATTGATTCAATCCATCAATTCTTGCATTCCTCTTTCGTTTTGGCACTTCAAAATTAGTGTGGGATACTCTAGCTTGCTCAAAGGTAAACTTTTTTGTGTTTTTTTGGTGTATATGTAGTCTTTTAGGGTTTTAACCAAATTTGTTTATTATTTCAAATGTAGGTTATTAGTTGTTAAATCAAGACTATTCTTAATTATCCATAAGTATTGAAGGTAATTTTTAATTGTTTTTATAACTTTATGCTGTTTTTTGAAGTAATATTGTTGAATTAGTTGAATACAATGTTGATAATATTATTAGAAATATTGATGTTGATGTTGGTATTAGAAATATTATTTATGAACTTATGAATTGATTTATTATGAATTCCAACCCGGGGTTAGCACTTGAGTGGTATTTTAAGGAGGACAATGACACGGGCGTATATGTGAGACCTAATATTAGGACCTTCCAACGTGTCTTTTGGGCTTTTAAACCTTGCATTGAAGGCTTCAATTATTATAAACCTCTTAGCGCCATTGACGGCACACACTTGTATGGTAAATATCGTCATACCTTATTGACTGCCATTGCCCAAGATGGTGATAAGGGAATCTTTCCATTTGCCTTTGCCTTAGTAGAGAAGGAGAATATAAGTACATGGTCCTGGTTCATGGGTTGTATACTAGAGGATCGTCCAAGGGGGGGTAAGATTCAACATGTTGACTTGAATCAAATGAAGTGCACGTGACATGGTGCATCGCATATTGGGAGAGCGCCCTCCACCGGAAGTGATCAGGGGAGCGGGTTGCGATGCACATGGTTGGTTCAAACCTTCTCGCATCTCCCCGAAGGTGCTGATTAAGGCACCATTTCCAGGTGTGCCAAGGCGTACCTCCTATATTTGATAGGAGCTGTCTTGTTTGCCGATAAAACAAGCAACCAAATACAGCTCCTATACTTAACTTTACTTGACGACCCGTGGGAGCGCATCGCCGAGTATAGCTGGGGCTCTACAGCCCTAGGATACTTGTACAGGAGGCTATGTGGTGCTGCCCATAAGAAAGTCAAGGAGATTGCAGGACCACTAGTCATATTACAGGTAATAACAATAACATTTAATTCTAATCCGCATTTGGTGAATTACATACTAATTACATTAGCGATCGTTAGCTATGGGCGTGGGAGCATATTCTTATCGGCCAACCTTACAGAACCGTTGGTCGTGGTGATATTGCTCCTCCACCACAACCCCCACCAGATGTTGCGTACGGTTTGAGGTGGAATTTTGCACGCCGGACACGCAAGCACACCGGCAGTGATCTAGGATTCTACCGAGATCAGTTAGACCTGCTAAGACCCAACCAGGTAAACATTTTAGTACTCATTAACATTAGTACAATTTAATTAACATATCACTTACCTTTTCATAACATGTATTTTAGTTTTTGTGGGACCCATACCCAGCGGAAGCCTACGCAGTTGTACCAGAACACTTGGGGATTCATTCAGGGGCGTGGAGGGCTTCTGTGCCACTCATATGTTTCGACATTGTCGAAGTACATCTACCAGAGCGCGTAATGCGCCAATATGGGTTGGTACAGGGCATTCCACCGCCTTGTGACACTGAACCCCAGCTGCACCTAATTTCACACAAAAATCAGACTGGGGCAAACAGGATGGAGATCAACTGGCATCACATCGCTCGTTGGGATGGTAGACTTGAGCTGCTGACACAAGGTGCGTCAATCGATGTTCATAGTGCACCTACTACACCAAACTACATGTCGTGGTTCCACTCCATCACGCGCCGATGGATGACACCACGTGCCATCGTCGCAGCAGCACATTACGCACCTGCTGCGCCTACGATGACCTAATTTGTAAGTCTTCATTTGCATTTATATGATTAAGTTGCCAATTAAATAATATAATGTTACATTAATTAAATATTAATTGTAGGCACAAGGTGCGGCAGACGTGATGCGGTACAGCCATGAGGAGCCGGTGAGGGAGATTGCGCATGGCATGCTCGTCGGCTCGCAATTCCAGCACTTCATACCGAAAGTCGCTGCAGAGTCCTTAACGACTACCGCCTATACGCACGTCTCATCTCCTGCTTATGACTACCATTTAAAGGAGATGGACCATTCATACCCCGTTGACGCTGCGGGGACCTCATAGGCTGGGCCATCACAGCCATCACAATATCAGTCCCCTCCACTGCCAGAGCGACACCCAAACGCCTCTTACTATTATAGGAGGCGAAGGAGACCAACTCAGTTGGATAGGGTAGATGAGGGTCGTGAGCGTTAACGTTTAACTTTTGTGTATTTGGATCGACTATATACATATATATATATATATATATATATATATATATATATATATATATATATATATATATATATATATATATATATATATATATATATATATATATATATATATATATATATATATATATATATATATATATATATATATATATATATATATATATATATATATATATATATATATATATATTTTAATTGAGTTGTATATTTCAAATATTAGTATATATTTTGTTGTATATATATGTTTAATTACTTTATCATAGTCTCCAAGCTTTGACTTATGAATGATCGGAGTTTTGGCGATGAATCATGCCGCCTTAAAGATACATCGACTTGAAATTATCTATTCTAATGTCTCTAGTGCAAATACAACAAACAACAACTCAAAAATAAAAGGAAAAAAAATATTAATTAGCTGTTCGCAGTTACTAACTGCGAACAGCCATAAAAGACAAAATAGCTGTTCGTAGTTAGTCACTGTGAACAGCTAGTTTGTCTTTTATGGTTGTTCGCAGTTAGTCCAAACCATAGGTTTGGGATTTTCACGCTTACTTTTGGAAATAGTTTGATTTTTAGTTTATTTAATTAATTTTTTTTTAGCTTAGGTATTTCAAATTTTCTCGGGTTTAAAGCCTTACCTTGAAATCCAAATCTCCCCCCATTCGGGCATAAGCACATGTCTTTTACAACGACTTCAGTTTTAAGAAACCTCATTGTTTTTGATAGAGATTTTTGGTTCCACTCAAGGAGAAGCTTATTTTATAAATTAGTTTTATTTGAAGCTTGTTTATCTATTTTTCCATAGCAGGTCTCAAGTTTCTTGAGAGACCGTCTGTTTGAGAAATGATTTCCAGAGGCCAAGTATGATTGATTTAATTAAAAAAAACATATTACAAATCACTAATATGCTCTTTCATTAATGCAAAATTAACTGATTCTTTTCTTAATCACGCATGGTTTCTAAACAAACACATAAATTTTCATTAACTATTCAGATTGCACCCTAACCTTTCAAAACCAATCTGATCAAAATACCAAAGAAATAACAAGCATGTTGAATTTTTTTTCAATTTATAATGAATGTTTTTTTTTTACATTTCTTAACAAATTTGATAATAAGTTTTTGATGTAGATAGCAATACCATTCAAAGTGTTTTATGATATGCAAGTTATGTGTTAATGGTATGTAAAGTGGGTGTTTATGATATGCAAAGTATGTGTTTATGGTATATAAAATGGGTGTTTATGATATGAATACTATGCCGTTAATCATATGTCAAGTAGGTATTTATCATATGTCAAGTAAATGTTTTTGTTGGTGAAACATATTTTGCTAATGATGCTATGCTATGCTATATTATTGAGATAATATGACAACATTATCTATGTTCTAAATCGTCTAAATGAATCAACAAGGTAAGATGTAATTTATGGATTACTTGGAGAATAAATATATTATTTACTTATTTTGTACTCTCTAATATATGGCAATATTCCTAAAACCGATATTATTTCTAATCCTTGCCAAAAACATAATCATTTATTCTAAGCAAGAGATAATATACTAAGGGAAGATTTATGTATCGTTATTCGTTCCTACTGCAATTATATGTTTTATATAGGAAACTTCCCTTTAATACAAGATTCGACTGCTCGGTCGTTGAGGATGTTAGCTTCAAACAACTGTTGTTTAATTTGAAGATTGAAGCACATGAATGAAGTACAACACAATATCGTTACATCAAGATCGAGCTTACATTCTACAAAAGTTTTTTTAGCCTTCAAATTATCTGCAAGCGTTACATACAAGAATACCTTCTTAGGTGGTTGCCTAGTATTTTTGTAAGAGTAATTTGATTTTGAGTTGTGTAATTTTCTATTGTATTCATTGAAAGGAAAGAGGAAGATTGGAGGAAAGAAAGTATCTTCAGTTCACTGGGTATTAAGTGTCTAGTTTGGCAACATTATTGCTACGCAGAGTTGTTAGAAGATAAGTGTGACCTTCTTCTAAGACTTGTAATCTAAAGCTCTAAGTGAAAGTGAATAAATAGACTTGGCCGAAATTATGCGAACAAAGAAATGCTCAAGGGTAGACATTAGGTTCTATTAGAGGATTGAACTCTATAAACATTGTGTTCTTTATTTTTGCATATTTACTTTTCGTTTTTCATTTGCTTAAACAAGTCATAAACTTATTCCGTAAAACATACTTTTGTTTTTCAGCTAGTCTCTTGAGAGATCGTCTCTTTGAGAGACATATCTCAAGTCCAGCCTATCAAAGATTAATACCCACTTATCGTATTCTTAATGTCTACTTACGTTATTCTTAATGCTTATATACCGTATCCTTAATCCCTACTTTTAATATCTTAAATGTCTACTTACATAATTCTTAATACCTATTTTCAATATGTAA